>NC_073304.1:41450136-41470136 GCF_027595985.1 Sorex araneus
AAAAGAAAGAAAGAAAGAGAAAGAGAGAGAAAGAAAGAGAAAGAAAGAAAGAAAGAGAGAGAGAAGAAAGAAAGAAAGAAAGAAAGAGAGAGAGAGAGAGAAAAGAAAGAAAAGAAAGAAAGAAAGAAAGAAAGAAAGAAAGAAAAGAAAAGAAAGAAAAAAGAAAGAAAGAAAGAAAGAAATGAAAGAAAGAAAAGAAAGAAAGAAAGAAAGAAAGAAAGAAAGAAAGAAAGAAAGAAAGAAAGAAAGAAAGAAAGAAAGAAAGAAAGAAAGGAGGAGCAGTCTCAGCCAAGAATGGAACCAGGAAAGCCAAGTCAAAGGAGTCACTCATGCGTCCTTGAGGGTGGTTTTAGGACCCTGGAAGGTGCTGCTCATGTGAAGGAAAAGCACTTCCTTTGATGCAGTCAAATATGTTTCAAGTTGAACCTGAAGTGCTGGAGGGTGGTGCTGCTCCTGAACTCACCAGCCGCCACTCGGCCCACTGCACTCTTTTCCACCCCCTGACTTCTGTAATATAATTTTAAGTCATCCAACAAATAGGGAACAAGAAGAAAACAATGGCTTGGATGTTAATCAATTCAGACAAATGGTGATGAAATAGGAAGTCGCTTTGAAAAGCCTTCTCTTCTAAAGTCCTAGGTGGGCATAACCAAAAAAGGGTGCAGTCAATTGAATTGTTATGTTTCATGAAGTTGTGGGGGGAATCCCTCAAAAGTTCTAAACAAAGAGGAAAAACCATAGGGTGAATGAATTTAATGTTGAGCCTAATCATGAAAAGACTTCCCAAGGCTTCCATGGAAGGCTGACAGTCTCTACACACACACACCCCCGCCCCACACACACCCCAGTTCAGTGTGAGGCCAGATAAGATTTCTCTCCACAGTCATACAGAAGTCACTGCTAGGAAAAAGAAATCTGCAAGTCATAAAGAGATTGATTTGGGAGATGGCAAGTCTATTGAGACCTTTACTTCATTTTCTTGTGATAAAAATTTCAGGTTAAGCAGCAAAATAAAGAACAACACCATGAATCCTCTTTGCTCATGAGATGGTTCCTAGGATGAGTAAATCTTTGGCCCAGTGAAAGAGATTATCTCAAACCAGTTTCCCTCGCTCCAAAGCTGACCTTGTAATAAGAAAACATAGTGAAGTAAGATTTTCTCTGGATGTGAAGTTGCATGCCATGTCAGCTCTTAGTCACAGCACTAGAACTGACTGTAAACTGATGAAGAAAACTGTTGCTATTTGAACTAAAAGTTATATTTAACATCCTTCTCTATATTCTGTTTTTCTAGAAAGAGAAGACAAATTGTCCAGAGTCAAACCTATCAGACATGTTTTCACATTGGATAGACTCAATGTGATTCATTTTTTCAAAATTACCCAAGAGGGGCCAGAGACATAGTACAGGTGTTAAAGTACTTGCCTTGCATGCTGCCAACACCCTAGTTCTATCGCTAGCACCACATAGGGTCCTCATAAAACCCTCAGGAGGGATTCATGAGCACAGAGCCAGAAATAGTCCACGAGCATAGCTAGATGTGGTCCAAACCCCTCTCTCCAAAATCACTGAGTCCATAGGAAGCATTTTTGCTATTTTTTCTGATAATGTGAGGTCTTTAAAAAGTGATACTGAGGGGCTGGAGAGATAGCACAGCGGGTAGGGCGTTTGCCTTGCACGCGGCCGACCCGGGTTCAAATCCCAGCATCCCATATGGTCCCCTGAGCACGGCCAGGGGTAATTCCTGAGTGCAGAGCCAGGAGTAACCCCTGTGCATCGCAAGGTGTGACCCAAAAAGCAAAAAAAAAAAAAAAAAAAAAAAAAAAAAAGTGATACTGAGACAAACATAAAGACTGAATTGTTTAGGATGCTTTAGGTTGCAAATAACAGAAATCAACTTATTAGTAAATATGCAAAGTAAGAAAGATTCAGAGATTCCCCCAGGCCCAAAATACACACTTAGAATTGATTGAGAGGATTCAATATAGGTGATGGATGGTTCAGCTTGAATCAGGGGTCTATGGCCAGCAGCACAGCCACTGAGCAGCTGAACAAAACCATGTAGATCCCAAAGAAGAAAGACATGGCGAAAAAACGTGTGAATTTTACTATCATAATTTTACTATCACACTCAAAGCAGTGTGACTCATGCAAAAACATTTGTTGAGAGCCAAAAAGATAGTGTGGAGATAAAGCACTTGCATATAGCTATGTCAGCCACAACTCTGGTTCAAATCCCTTGTAATGCACTTGGTCCCCTGAGCACCACCAGGAGTCACTCCTGAGCACGGAGTCAGGAATAGCCACTGAGCACTGTTGGAAGTGGTCCCCAAATCACAAAATACATCGTTGCTGAACACCTCCTCCTATATGCTTGACACTGTTTTCTGAGTAGAAAAAAGTAGACACCAAAGAACAACAGCAGGAGAGACATAAGTAGCCGCAACAGCACAGATAAAACCAGAAACTCAACGGCTTGGAGGATCAATTACATTTTTTTTTTTTTTTTTTTTTTTTTTTTTTTTTTTTTTGCTTTTTGGGTCACACCTGGCGATGCACAGGGGTTACTCCTGGCTCTGCACTCAGGAATTACCCTTGGCCGTGCTCAGGGGACCATATGGGATGCTGGGATTTGAACCCGGGTCGGCCGCGTGCAAGGCAAACGCCCTACCCGCTGTGCTATCTCTCCAGCCCCCAGGATCAATTACATTTTAAAAATATAATTTAACTGTGAGTCAATTGTAAATAGAATTATTAATTTTTTAATGATGACTTTGCTTACTAACTAGCTCACAAAATACCTGAAAATATAACCATCAGTTCCATGAATGAGAATGAACCAGATCTAGATAAGTACCTGGTAGTAAAAACAAAACAGATAGAAGGTGATCAATTGGTTTGTTTTTTTGTTTGTTTGAGTTTTTTTTTTTTTGGGGGGGGGGGTTCATACCTAGTGGTGCTCAGGGCTTACTCCTGGCTGTGCTCAGGGATCATTCCTGGTGGTGCTCAGAGGATCATATGGGGTGCTGTTGATTGAACCTGGATCAGCTGCATGCAAGGTAAACATCCTGTACTACCCGGCCAGCCCCATTCCATGGAAACAAATGATTGTCTAGCAAACCATCCAAGCCCTTGTGGTCTGGAAGACCATCTGCCCCGTCTCAGTTTGGTGAGCCAGACATTCCAGCAAGCCTGTGTTGGGCAGTCTTTCCACTCAGCGACATCTACTGGCAGATGTAGAGTCTAGAGACCAAGGTGACTCAACACACATGTCTGGAATTTAGAGGGGATGACCAGAGGCGGGACTAAGAGACTGGACCTGAGACTAATGACTAGAACGCCCCCACACAACGGTTCATAATAGCATCTCAAATAATCAAACCCAGGACCTCCAGAGAAACTTCTAAATGGCAGGAAGCAGTCCCATCAGGACTGTCTCATAAGGCCAGAGCCTGGAAATTTTCCCAACACCACATCTAGCACATGCTATCCCTTAAAACAACCACAGATTCTGCCTCAACTTAAGTGGACAGAGACCGTCTCTCTCAACAAAAGGAATTTCAAAGAATTTGTGGCCATTTTTAATCCACCACAGACAGTGATAGTAGCGAAGGAGCTGTGTTATTTAATATCGTAGTTGGGAATATCGAAAATGTTTCCACTCGTGTGATTTTTACTCCCCCCATAGATGGAAGGCAGGGAGGAGTGAACATAAAGTATACATACATTATTTGAGTCTAATTTTGGGCAACCAGTTCAGACTATACCCTCTCTATTCTGCACTTAGAATAACCTACTGGGACAATTTGAAAACAGTCGATTAAACCAACATCTTCATTCCCCAGGTGAAGGCAATGGAACCTCAAAGAACTCAAGTGTCTCTTCTCAATTACCAGTAGAGCCGTGCTGGGTGGGAGCAGAATGTGAGCTGAGTTTGGCTCTTCTATTTAAATCTCCCATTTCAGTGTCCCATGCTGATTTACTACTCTGTGTTTTTATTTTAATTTATTTATTTGGAGCCCTTGGGGTCATACCAACTTTGGAGAGTTACGCCCAATTTGAGGTGCTCAGAGGTCACCCCTGCAGTGCCTGGGGGAAAACATGCTGTATTGGGAAGCAAACTTAGGGCCTCACATGTGTGATGTAAATGTTCTACCTCTGAGCTAGATCCTCACCGCCTGAAGGTCAGAAAGTGGGTGGGGCAGAAAAGGGATAAACTGTCTCTCTTCCGTAGTTTATGGGGTCTCAGATATAAAGACATTTGGGGACTGACTGGATCCACCTGGAAGCTTCTTTGCCAGCTGTAAACATGCCGAGGCCAGCCTTGGACTGTCAGCAGCAGCCACATGCAATGACTTCTCTATGTCACTTCCCCCAGTATGGGCCTGGCCCAGAGCACTGCAGAGCTGTCCCGGAAGCAAGCCTTGGGAGTCATGTGAAAGCTACAGGACCTCAACCCAGTCTTAGGAGGTATCTGCTCTCACCTCTGCAACCTGCTTTGGATCAGCCATTGATTGGCCTTCGTTCTTCTACCACCCATCCACAGGTGCAGAAAGGATCAGTGTGCAGGGCCAGTGTGGGTCCACAGGGGTAAAAAGGCTAATGAGCTCTGTGGCTGACCACAAGCAGCTCCCTTGGACCTTACATTCAAAGGCACAGACTCTGCCTTTTTCTGTGGAGGAAGGCTTCCAAGTGGTTCTCAGAGGAAAGCAGGAGGCTCCCCAGCAGTGACTCTTAGCCAACTGGCTGCAAGGCCTGAGGATGCTTGGTCCCTTGAAGGTAGAGGGACCCGTGATTACTTGACTGTCTCACCGTGCTCAGGGGTCCCCAGGGCCACACCTGGCAGTGCCCAGAAGGCCATGAGATGCTGGAGAGCCAACCAGGGTTGTGTCCATAACCCCTACGCTACCTCTTTATTTTGTTTGGGGATCACACCTGGAAGTGTTCAGAGAGCACTCCTGGCTCTGTGCTCAGGGATCACTCCTGCAGTGCCAAGGATAAAACCAGGATCAGGATCATTGAAGGCAAATGCTTCATTCCTATACTATCTCCTTGGTCCCACATTCCCTCTTGATGGTAACCTTGCTGGAGAGCATGTGCCTATGAGGCGAGGCTATTTCTTCCAGCGCCCAGATCCATGAAAGGGCTAATTAAGTGAACACTTGCCCACCAGTGGCCTGCTGGTGTTCTTGTGGAAGGCTCATGTGGGCAGAGTTTAGGGGTGCTGCCTTCTGAAGCCAGCACCTGAGTCTTTCCGAGTCTGCTGTCAAAGAGTGAGCTGAGTGCAGGTACCAGCTGCATTTTCTCTTCAACTTGGTGGTTATGCTACCAGGAAGTCCTACAGACGGGCCTGACAGCAGCAGTGCTCACCTCTTTCTCAATTTGTGGGCCACCAACTAACTGTCAAAGTTACCAGGGCTCACACCAGAACCAGATGTTCTCAACAGATGTGCAAAGAAAGCAGTTCCCTTATTACATCTTTTAAAGTTGTCTGATGCTATATGATGCCTTTTTTTTAAGTCAAAAACAGGGTTGAACACCCATGGCAAAGCAATTGTAACCCATTTCCTCTATTTTAGTACACATGAAATAACCAGCTATGATCTCAAACCCTTTTCTTTTTAACTAATTGGGTGGCCTTGTGCAGCTGGGCTACGGAAACCAAGGGAAGTTTCAAATTGAAAATACACATATAATTTTTTTTAAAGTTCTGACATGCATCCCTCTCCACTAATGTGACTTATTTGGTAGGAGCAAGGAGAATAAATCAACACTCATAATTGCAAATATAACACATGAGTCTATTTATACACCATCAATTCTCTGTGTACTTCTTATATGGAGGGTTTGAGGGAAAACACGGTCACTTGCTCTTCAGCACTGACCATCAGAGCATCAGATAAAACATACTAAGTCTGCCCCTCCTCTCCTTGTCTCAAACCTGGTTTACCTTTGGGTTCCTTTAGATGTAAAGTGAGTTGTCCTCATATCAGGAAGTTTAAGGGAGCAACACTTCCAGGACCGGGAAGATGGTTCAAGGGCTGGAGAATATGTTTTGTATGTGGAAAATCTAGAAGTTCTTCCACTGAGCCCTGGGTTTGGGTTCTATCCCCAACACTAAATGGTCCCCTCAGCCCTGCTGGGAATACCCACCCACCTACCCCAAGGTCCTCTGACTGTGGCCAAAAAAGGGAAAAAGAAAAACACAAACACTCCTGGGGATTTCTTTGCTATCAAGAGAGTTATGTATATACAAACAAACAACTTTCATTACTAATCTTAAATGCAAACTTTCACTGCTGAGAGCTGGCATTTCACAATGCTGTCCACGAATAGCTGTGAAAAGGGGATGTGTCCTTACACATTCCCATTTCCTCCCAGCATATGTTCCAAAGAGCTGAGACTGTTGCCAGTTCTGTTTCGAAGAAACAGTTATAAAGTTAAGAGTCAAATTGTAGGGGCTGGAGTAATAGCACATCGGGTAGGGCATTTTCCTTGTACCCAGTCGACCCGGGTTTGATTCCCAGTATCCTATATGGTCCCCTGAGCACCACCAGAGGTAATTCCTGAGTGCAGAGCCAGGAGTGACCCCTGTGCATCACCGGATGTGACCTAAAAAGAAAAAAAAAAGCCAAATTGTAAAAAGATGAGCCCTTTCCCAAGGGCTCAGCCCACTCAGCACACTCAGGTGAGCAACCCCTGCCGCAGTGCTCAGGCTGATGAGAAGGAATTCCAAGTTCTGTGTCAGTTGAAGCCACATGCAGGCCCCAGCACCAACTTGCAGTGCTCCGGACAGGAGTCAGCATAAAACAAAACATGGAAGCACTAGGTTTTATAACACAAAACTATTTTCCATAGTAAGGAAGTCTCCCACCCCCGCCCCCGAGTAAAGACATGCAGCGACTGGAGTGATAGTACATCGGGCAGAGCACACTGCGACCTTAGTTTGATCCTTGGCACCACAAATGTTTCCCCAATCCCTGCCAAGAGTGATCCCTGAGTGCAGAGCCAGCATTAAGCCTTGAGCAGCACCAGGTGTGGCCTCCAAACAGAGAAAAATAACAAAAAGCAAAAAGATACAAGTACTTCTTAGTGTGGGTGGAGTTGGGGGTTGGATTGAGGCCACAATCAGCACCATCCGGAGGTTATTCTAGCTCTGTACTCCAGAATGATCGTGGATGATGCTCAGGAGACCACATGTGTTGCTGGGAACCAAGCCTGGGGTGGCTGTGTGCAAGGCAACTGCCTTATCCCTGAACTAGCTCTCTGGCCCCTGTATAAGATTTATCACTTAAAGCAAAACCACGTCTTCATGCATAGTGACCCTCAAACGCAGACTCCCATGTGCATCTGGCATAACTTACCCTACGAAAGGGAAATTACTATTATTCACATTTTCTGAAGGATGAAACTAAAATCTAGAAAGTTCATTCACCTGCCAAGTCCCCCCAATCTCAGTAGGCGACTGAGTTGAGATTTCAATTCGTGTCTATTCAACTGCACTCATTTCTTAACCCATCTGTTCCCTTTATTTTATGATGGTCAGAGGGGAGAAGATGTTGCACGAACGTGCAGAGATGCTCACACCTGTTCGTCACATTTGAGGGACCACATTTTTTTCAGTTGCGGTGCTTGAACTTATCTGCTTGAGCACTGGACAGAAGGCTGTACATTCTGTTGTGATAGCAGGAGTCCCATATAGAACAGTCCCCAGGGCAATATTTATAGTGTGTGTGCATCAGGGATTGAACTCAAGGCTTGCAGGGAAGGTGCTTTCAGTTACTGAGCAATCTCCCAGCATCTAGAGTCCACGCATTTTTATCCCTTCCAAGTGGGTCCGGGGCTGGAGCGATAGCACAGCGGTTGGGTGTTCGCCTTTCACGTGGCGGACCCGAGTTCGATTCCTCCGCCCCTCTCGGAGAGCCCAGCAAGCTACCGAGAGTATGGAGCTCGCGCGGCAGAGTCTGGCAAGCTACCCGTGCGTATTGGATATGCCAAAAACAGTAACAATAAGTCTCTCAATGAGAGACGTAACTGGTGCCCGCTCGAACAAATCGATGAGCAACGGGATGACAGTGACAAGTGGATCCGAGTCACACCAGTAATTCTTGGTCAGTCAGGCTGGCGGTTCAGTATGAGGGCCTGAGGATTTGATGCTGCTGGTGCCTGAGGTACTGGGGAGATCCAGGCCACTTGGCAGTGCTGAGTCCTCCAAGGCTGCACCTGGTGAAGCTCGGCAGAACTGGCAGTGCAGCTGGGAACTGAAGCTGAATCTCCCTAACTGCTGTACTACCTCCCAGTCTGCAGTCTGTACTCTTAAATCACAGAAATTCCTCAAGCTAAAGTTAAACACAAAGCTATGGCATACAGATCTCAGTTCAATATAAAAAAAAAAACCTCTTCAATAAAGGTGCCTGTTGATAATAGCACAACTTGCATCATGAAGAAGTATTTTCTGATAGGAAGTATTTAACTAAAGACTGGATACAGAGTCTTGTTTATGTATAATTTCAATTCACCCATGTCTGTACATGTGTTTTGACTGAATCTTCATACTAGAATTTATTTTTTGTTATTTTCCTTTTGTGTGTGTGGGGGGTGGGGGGGGTGAGCCATACCTGGCTGTGCTCCTGGCTTGCTCCTGGCTCTGTGCACAGGGATCACTCCTGGTGGGGTTCAGGAGACCATCTGTGATGCTGAGGATCAAAACCAGATCAGCAGCCGTGTGAAAGGCAAGTGCCCTACCTGCTCTACTATATCTCCAGCCCCTAGAATTTATTTTAAAGACATTTTTAAAAGTTGGTGGGAGGGACAAAATTTATTTCAGTGACTAAAGTATTTGCCTTGCAAGTAAGAGGCCATGAGTTTGATTCCTAGGGACACTTAAATGCACCTAGTATAATTTGTATGGCTCTGCTATGACTTCTAGTGCCACAAGCCACACAACCAAGAGTGAGTAAGTTCCACTACTGAGTGCAACCTCTGGTGAGTGAGTACAGGAGCAAGAACCACAACACAGAATTGAGAGACATAACTGGTGCCCGCTCGAACAAATCAATGAGCAACGGGATGACACACAAGAACCACAGAACACAAAGAATTGTGATTCTTTGTAATTAATGTGGAGTAATGTGACTACATGTGCAAGCATCACAACCAAAAATGTGTGTGATCCTTGGTCTTTCCATAAACATCTTTTATTTTAAAAAAAATAGTGGGAGAGGGGGCTGTGGCGATAGCACAGCAGGTAGGGCATTTGCCTTGCATGCGGCCGACCCGGGTTTGATTCGCAACATCCATATGGTCCCCTGAGCACTGCCAGGAGTAATTCCTGAGTGCAGAGCCAGGAGTAACCCCTGTACATCAGCAGGTGTGACCCCAAAAGCAAATAATAATAATAATAATAATAATAATAATGGGAGAGATAGCACAGGGGTTTCTGCCTTGTACACAGTCACCCGTGGTTCAATCTCCACCACCGCATATGATGCCCCTGCCCTGCCAGGGGTGATCCCATAGCACAAAGCCAGGAATAAGCCCTGAGCACTGCTGGGTGTCACACTCTCCCAAATAAGGAAGAAGGGAAATAGTAGGTTTAGTAGTACTAGTTTTATTTAATGGTACTAACATTTTAGTTCTTCATTTGGGGATTTTAGTTCTCAGTGGGCACCGTCACTTATATGTATGTGCCATATGTTTCAGAGCATTTGTTAATTAATCTTCATTTGGGAAAAGAAGGCACATTTGTTTGGATTATGTAAACAAAAGCAGCAGTAAGAAATTCTTGTTCTCCCACCTTCACACCAAAAGTAGAGCCTGTGGTCTGCGGGTTCCCTCGAGCCCCAGGGGCAACAGTGAGAAAATTCATCCATTAGGAAGCAGGAACTTAGACCAATCAGTGGCCTGTTTTTGGGCTATTTGGAACAGCAGCCTCAGTCTCACTGCAGTGGAAACAGTGGTAGGTTGGGTCTGTGTTCAGTGTTCCTATTCTTAATAATGTCTCCATACTCTGCCCACCCTCGATGTGGACCCCCTCTTTGAAATTTTTTGTCGATATATTTGGGGCCACACCCAGCGGTTCTCAGGACTTATTCCTGGCCCTATGCTCAAAGATCACACCTTGTGGGTTTTGGGGGACTACTGGGGATAGGACCAGAGTTTGTGGTATGCAGAGTTTGTGGTGTGCAAGATGGCACCCGCTGTACTATGTCTTCTTCCCCCTCCCTGTCTTAACTTTGCACCCATTCTTCCCTAAGATTTTGCACCAAATACAGGAGGTTTATCTCTCATTGAGTTATTTTTTAAAATTTAGAGTTTTAAGGAGCCCAGCACTCATGTTCAATGATGCCACTCTTCCTGAGAATATGGGGGGGTGGAATTAATAAGACAAGACATGATTCTAGCCAGATGGATTTGAAGAAAACAAGTTATTTTTATATATTTGGAGACAAGATACATTTTCTACTTGAATGCCAAAGATGTCAAAAAGACTTTTCTGGGTTTTTGTTTATTTGTTTTTTTTTTGTTTTGTTTTTTAGCCAAACTCAATCATATTAAATGGGAAAAAAATTTTCTAGAAATGGATTGACATAGGAACATAGCAGTAGTCTAGCCCTTTGGTTTGATGACACAATGACAGTACTTAGCAAGGGTGAATAAAGAAGGCCAGGAGGAGGTTCAAAGCACTGAGCATATCTCTGCATGTGCCAGAGACTGGGGCACAAGCTCTGACCCCGTGTGGTCCCAAGCATCATTAGAGAGTCTCCTAGTGTACTGCATTGAATGCCACCTGAGCAGCAGTGGGTATGGGCCCCCAAAGGGAAAACAGATACACTTAAAAAAATATAAAAAGGCTGCTGAGTTGAAAGGAATGGGTGACCTTCTCTTACTCCACACAGAGCCACTTCTGTTGAATCAGTGCAAGTTCCTGATTACAAAAGACAGACGCTGACCTCAGAAAAGCAGGTTTTGGGAAAAATATCAGATGACTCACACAGAAATCTGGTGGGCTGGAAGAATAGCCAGGACTCAAAGCTAGCCGAAGCCAAAGTCCCATCACCACTGGACAGATGTGGAGGACCCTGTGGCCCTGCAGCCTCTGGCTCTGAGACCCCTGTGAACACATGCTGAACAGTTCCTTGTGGACATTAGCCACTCAGGAACCAAATCCTTGAGAAGGCACATCTGAATGCTTTTGTCTTTGTCTGTTTGGGATGGTGGTGTGTGTGTGGGAGGGGGGGTGGGGGGGCTAGGGGAGCAGCAAGGCTCTGGGGGCCTGAGGGCCACTCCCAGTGATACTTGGTTAACTGGACTGGGTGACAATTTGCAGAACACAGATGCAATGCTGCTGAGGGCCAGCAGTGCTGCGGGCCACCAGGGCCACCCCAGCCATGCGTAGGCATGACCAGACTCCAAGCAGTGTTCAGGGTCATGCTGTGCCAGGGATTGGACTCAGAGTCTCACACATACAAAGCATGCATCCCCCCAACCCCTGAAGGTGAAGACATTATTTGTTGCTGTGTCAGGGATCAGATCCATGCAGGGAAGGCATGTGCTTTATCACTGAGCCACATCCCTGGCCCCTTCAACACCAAATCTTTACCAGGTATCTGTACCTTAGTCTCTGGGGGGTGAGAGGAAGCTGATTCATATTCAGCTTCCATGGTGGGAAGCAGGAACCTACACAATCGGATAATTGTGCCAAGTAGTTTTCACAAGCTGGGCAGCCAGAGAAGAGCTCTCTGTTCCTATTTCACTGCTTTGAACCCAAGGAAAAAGGGGTGAGGGCACTTGGAGAAGCGTCATCACCAGTTCGAGGCTGCAAGTTAGCTTCCGTTTCTCTTACCTACATCTTGTGCCCTTAGCCTGTCTCCTTCCGCACTTCGGGAACATGTTTCAACTATGGAAGGGAAATTGGAGGTGAGGGTGTGTGTCTAGGTTTATAATATTCAAAAGTTTGTTTTCAAATTTCCAATGAACTTTAGCCAGATTTGAGTTGTAAAACAGGGGCCCAGGGGGCTGGAGTGATAGCATAGCGGGTAGGGCATTTGCATTGCATGCGGCCTACCGGGGTTTGATCCCCAGCATCCCATATTGTCCCCTGAGCACTGCCAGGAGTAATTCCTGAGTGCATGAGCCAGGAGTAACCCCTATGCATCACTGGGTATGACCCTCTTTCCCCTACCCCGCCAAAAATAACCAGAGGCCCAGCACAACACAGTAGCAAAGGGACTATCATGCAAGTGCAGGGTCACAGATTGTTCCCCTGCACCACTGGACAGTCGTCAAGTGTAAACTCAGAGACATTGCCTTAGCGTCCCTACATCATCACTAATGATTAGGATCTCCTGTGAGAACCACTAGAAGGATGTGATCCCTGTTGATTGCAGAAGCAAAATGCAAGAACAAAGGAAGGGAAAGAGAGTGTATTTTATTTAAAAAAAAAAAAAGGCCAAGGCGGGGATGGGGGTGGGAATCGGGGAACCAGAGAGATAGAGTAGGGGGTAAAGGTGCTTGGCTTGCATGCAACACCTCCAGGTACAGCCCCCAAATAAGTGGAAAGATAAATTGTAAAGCAAACAACCCTTATGGTTTTGTCATACACTCTCTCTGCTGGTTCTCTGGCTTACCCATCTATGGGCCCAACAACTTCCTAGGGTTGACCCAGCCTTCCAGGCTGCTGATCTTTTCTCCCTGTCCCTCATGGACTATCAAGGTACGGAGGCCAGGGTCTCTCATAAGGGAGGTGCAGCACTGATTTTAGAAGAAGGGAAGGCAGGCTGTGCTGCCTCCTGTGATGGCCAAGGGAGAAGCCCTATTCCAACTATCCTTGCCGAGTCCACAACCCCACCTTTGGCCAGTCAAAAGCTCCTTGATCCTGGTGCCTGAACATCTTTTTATCATGGTCCTCTTTGTTTGGTTTGGTTTAGTTTGGTTTTAGACACACCCAGCAGTGCTCCAGGGCTCAGTGCTTAGGGTTCCATGTGGCACTGGGGTCTGAACGTGGATCTCCTCATGTAGAGTATGGATTCCAGCCACTGGAGCTATCTGCTGGCCCTGTTATGGACTTAAGTGTCTGTGATCATTAACATTCTTGCTGAGGGTCGGAAAGATGGTACAGCTGAGTAGAGCATTTGCCTTGCATATAGCCAACCCCATATGATCACTAGTATGCACACGGTCCCTCAAGGATAGCCAAAAGTGATACCTCATCTCCGAGCCAAGAGTAAGCCCTGAGAACTGCTAAGTCCTGAGCACTATACCCTAAGTCCTGATGTAGCCCCAAAATAAGCAAAAGAAAAACTATGATAAGGGCATATGATAAACATATGATAAACTATGATAGTTTAGAGAATATGCTCTACCCACACCTTCCCTACTTCTTCTGCACTCTTTTGTTTGTTTATTTGTTTGTTCTGGGGCCACAGCCAGCAATGCTGAAAGGTTACTCCATGTCCAAGGATCAAACTCAGATCAGCTGCGTGCAAAGCAAGCATCCTGTATTATCTCTCCAGTCAGATCTCTTTTCTTTTTCCATTTTCTTTCCTTCCTGTATCCCTGGCCTGTATATTTCTCACTCTGAAAGGTTCTCTAACCTACTGCCTGGTGGGCCATCACCTAGAAACTATGTTCAGATTCCACCTTCTAGGAACTGGTTTTTTTTTTTACATACAACTTTATTGAGACATAACTAAAGTACAATAATTACACATACTTAAATGGCATTATTTGATGTTTTGACATATGTGTTAAATTGCTTTCTCATTGTTGCATGACAGTACACCGTGAAGTTAGCGGCTAAAAACAATGCACATTTATCATCTCACAGTTTTTGTGGGTCAAGAGTTGGGGCACAGCTGGACTGGGATTCCTGTTCAGCTCTCAGAAGGCTGCAATGCGAGTATGTGCTGGGCTATGTTGTTATCCCAGAGTTTAGTGGGAGAGAAAGGTGCTTGTAAACCCACTCAAGTTGTGCCCATCATTGATTTCCTTGTGTTTGGATAGTCAAAGGCCCTAATTTCATACTGGCTGTTGTTGGTTGGAGACCACCATCAGGTCTTTTGATGTTCTGTGCCATTTGGGGTTCTCTAACATGCCTGTATCACCAACAACACTAGGGAAGTCTCTCAATCCAATGAGAAATCAAATGAGCGGGGTTTTAATGAATGTAATGCAGGAATGACAGTCAATCCCTCTGACTATCTTATGTGGACAAGAAGCAAGTAGCAGTTCCTGCCCATACTCAAGGAAAGATTACACAAAGACAGTGAACAACAAGCAACAAAGACCCTTGGAATCATTTTGCATTTTGTTCACATGTGCACATAATCACTACAATCAAGATTAAAAATAAGAAATGTGTTTCACCCCTCAAGAAAGTTCCTTATGCCCCTAAGCAATCCATCTCTTTCCTACTCTGTCCTCAAACAAGCATTGACCTATTTCCTGTCATGGTAGATTAGTTTGCATTCTCTAGGATTTTAAATAAATAAAATCCTACAATATACTCTTTCTGTCTGGCTTCTTTCACTCAAATTATTTTGAGAGTCAGTCTTGTTGTGTATCAATAGTTTATTCCTTTCCATTGCTGACTAGCATTCCATTGTATGAATGTATCGCAGTTTATTTATCCACAATCTGTTGATGGACATTTGAATTCTTTCCAATATTGAGACATTACACATTAAGTGCTATCAACATTCATGTAAAAGCTTTTCTGTGGGCATATGTTTTCTTTTTTGAAAAATAAAAAATAAAAATCTAGGAGTAGAATAGCGGGTTCCTATGACAGGTATATATTTGCTTTTAAAGAAATGCCAAAGTGGTTACGTTATTTACCTTCTCACCAGTAAGAAATAGGAGTTCTGTCTTCATTAACATCCGTATGATCAATCAGTATTTAAATTTTAAGTAATCAGACAAATGTGAAGTGGTATGTCAATTTGTTTTTAATTTGCATTTCTCTGATGACTGATGTTAAGAAATTTTTCAGAATTCATTGGCCATTCATTTCTTCTTTTCTCAACTGTTAAACTCACTTGCCATTTTTTTCTTTTCAGTTTCTATTTAGGCATTGTGATTTACACTTCTGATAATAAGAATTTTAAGCCTACAATCTTCAAATACCACTTCACCACCAGTGCCAGTGTCCTGATACCAATATCCCCTGGTCCTCCACCTTCTAACTGCATCTCCCTTAGGATAATTCACCTTTAATTCAATTATTATTGTTTGGGTCACATGTTTATCATAGTGATAATAATTTGTTTCATTTAAATTTTTTACTTTATTTACTCACCATGAGTTTTGGGCATTCACTGCTTCAATCCCAAATCCCCCACCAGTGCAGTGTCCCTCCACCAGTGACCCAAGTTTCTTTTCCCCTTCCTATCTCATACATGGGATAGGAAGCACTGCAGCACTGTTGTCCCTTTGTTCATCGATTTGCTCGAGTGGGCACCAGTAACGGCTCCATGGTGAGAGCTGTTGTTGCTGTTTTTCACATATCGAATATGCCACGGGTAGCTTGCCAGGCTCTGCTGTGCGGGCAGGGTACTCTCGGTAGTTTGCCGGGCTCTCTGAGAGGGATGGAGGAATCGAACCTAGGTCGGCCGCATGCTCTACCTGCTGTGCTATCGCTTCAGTTCCGTCCTTAGCAAATTATTATTTTTATTTACTTATTATAGTCAAATACTTACAGTTACCCAAAGCGATGTGGCATACTCAATATGCCAAAAACAGTAACAACAAGTCTCACAATGGAGATGTTACTGGTGCCTGCTGGAGCCAATCGATGAACAACGGGACGACAGTGCTACGACAGTGCTACCCCAAACTATGGTTCCTCTCTGATAAGTTATTTCTCCAAGTCACACTCAATTTACGAACAAGGGATCTCTTTCTGTCCTAAGTTACTGTACCTAATAACACAGTAAACACAGTGCCTTTGTCAAGGAAGAGAAAGTTAGAGAAGGCCAAAGTTTTAAGCAGGAGGGGAAAAGGTTTGGTAAAAATTCTGTACTCACAATGGGTCTAAGGAGGCAGGCCCTTAAAGTAGTCTCCACAGATGGCTGTGCCCCAGTGTGGCCCAGACGCAGGGGCCCCAGACTCAAAACATAAAGGGTATCCTGCTGGTAATCAAACAATTTCTCTCCCAGTCTGTGACTGTTAAATCAATCCCCACAAAATTTGTAGTAAAAACAATCACCTTCGCTTCTCTCTGGATCTCAGGTTGCAACTACAGAAAGAATTTATCCCTATCTCTCTTGAGAGTGAACCAGTTAACATCTGCAGAGTAGGCAAAGTGGAAAGATAGATTAATAGCAGTACCAGACATGCACAGAGCTGTGCATCCTCTGGGCACTTAGCAATCACAAATCATTCAGCATGATGTTAGCAAAGTATTAACTGTCCATTCCCAGTACAAACAACCTCTATGTTATAAGGGAATTCTAATCCTAAGATATCTTGTCACTTAAAACACTACTTTTCAAGACAAGGCATTATGCTGAGTTCTTCTTTTAAAGGATTATTGAGAACCTCATCGTTCAACATAACTAAATGCAAAAACTATTTTAGTATGTATTATGCAAAGTATTTATTTCCTTGTAGATAAAGCTATTTTAATTGCAAAAGCAACACATCATACAGACTTGTTATTAGGAAATACTCCAGCAATATATATGTATATATATATACATATATATACAAAAGAAAAGACTTCCTGGTCTCTTTCTCACTAGTGCATCAATTTGTTGCACCCTCCTCTTCCATTTATTGTTAATATACTAAATTACTTCGCGTGTACGCATGTCTGGGTGTGCTTCAGTATACGTGTGTGTATGTGTGTGTATGTGTGTGTGTGTGTGTGTGTGTGTGTGTGTAATGTCCAGAAAGGAACCTGAGGCTGCACATATGGAAAGTACTGAACCACCTTCCTTGAGCTTTTGTCAAGAGAACTTAGTTTACATGGGGGGAGTGGGAGAGGTCCTTGGGACATTGGTGGAGGGAAGCAGGCTCTCTCCTGTGTGATAGATGTGGTGTTGGAATAATGTATACATTGAAAGTATGATTAACAGTAATGTAAGTTCTTTAAAAAGATGGTTTAAGGGGCTGGAGTGATAGCACAGTGGGTAGGGCGTTTGCCTTGCATGCGGCAGACCTGGGTTCGATTCCCAGCATCCCATATGGTCCCCTGAGCATCACCGGGTGTGACCCAAAAAGAAAAAAAAATGGTTTAAGGGGGGGAAAAGATCAAGGAGGAGGAGAGGAGGAAGAGGAGGAGAAATTCTATCTTTAGGAAATGTTCGTAGTTTCAGAATCATCTACACACATGTCAGGGGAACCAAGAACAGGAGACACAGGAGAGGAATGATCCAGTAGCTTTGCTCTATAAACATTCTTAGAATCCCCAGGCAATCCCAGCAGCTCCGTGCCCTCCTGTGACAAGTCTGAGGAGAACTGGCATTTAAAGTGGTGCAGCGCGAGCTCCAGAACATAGAGAGGAATGCATTCAGCTGAGCAAATTGCAGGGTGGGAGTGGGGGTGGGGGTGGAGGGAGGGATAGCCTCCACAGCCCGCCCTGCCCCCTCTGAAGTTTCCATTCCACCAGCTTTGATCTGGTAAGTAAATCTGCCTCCAATCATGTTGCAAAGGTCGCCCTTCTCTCACTCTCCTCTCATGCTTGGGAGAATGGAACAATTAACAAATAGAAAGTGTTCTGTGTCAGTTCATTATTTTGTACCTGATTTGGGGGGGGGAGGATGGAGGGGGCTGAAAAACGGCCCTTTCAAATCTTCTCTTTGGCCAATTTCCTCCCTTCCCTTCCCCCCAAACCTAAACCCTGGGATTCCCCCTAGGGATTTTATAGAAAGCAGCCCATCTGGAATATTCTGCTGACAGAAAGTCAGTAATTGATGCCAGCCGGAGAAAGCACAACTTCTGCAACAGTTTTCATTCCAGAAAAGTCTGGCCTGCCTTGCAGCATCCATGGCAGCCGGGCTGCCTCTAGCAGCCTTGTGGCCTCGAGCATCCAGTCTTCTGAACCCAGGGCCCAATGGCTGTTTGTGTGGAATGAGTCGCCTGGAAGTTACTCGAGTTCTGTGAGTCTCCTTTGAAGGTGGAGATAATCAGACTTCCTTCACAGTGTGGTTGCAAAGATGGACTGTGGCTGGGTCAGACTGTTCTTTCTCAAAACAAAAACCTGTTGGGGCTGGAGCGATAGCACAGCAGATAGGGCATTTGCCTTGCACGCGGGAGACCTGGGTTCAATTCCCAGCATCCCATATGGTTCCCTGAGCACCGCCAAGAGTGATTCCTGAGTGTATGAGCCAGGCGTAACCCCTGTGCACCACCAGGTGTGACCCAAAAAGAAAAGAAAAAACACAAAAAATAAAAACATGTTTGTTGAGTTACTGTTCCTGCCAAGATAGATGGGGTGTGGTTTCTTACAATTAAGCGTCAGAGCATCACTGGAATTTAACAGGGTGGTGCTGGTGAGTGGGTCACTTCATTCCTGAGCTTCATTTGTCTAGCTGTAAAATTAGGGAACTAATATCTATCTTAGAGAGTCCGCGTGAACACTAAATAAGAAGACATTTAAAGCTCATGACACAAGCTTAGTACAGAGTTAGTGCTCTGTAAATGCTGACTGTGATTCACGTGTGCAGAGACCAGGCATCGCAAGCTCATGACTAGAAGGCAGTAGATGTTGGGTGAGCAGATAAACAAGTGAGTGAGCACCCTGTATCATTTAAGAGTCTGTTTGGCTGTAGGTCATACAAGCCTCACCAGAGTGACTAAACCAGATAGGTAGATGTTTTTCCCCTGTATAAGAAGTCCTGAAGCAGATAACCTTGGACTGACAGAATTGCTCCAGGGAGCAATCCAAGGACCCAGGGCCCTTGTGGCATGTGGGCTTTCTCTTTGGATGTTCCACTTCCTGTGCTCCATTTAGAAAAAAGCAGGAAGCACTTCAGAGACTGCATCTGTAAAATGGGAATAGATTGGCTCCCCTTCTCTGACCCTGTTCTATAACTTACCAGCCAGTACAACATCAAAAAAGCACTTCTCATCTGGAATAATGCCTTCATGGAAATGTCCCATATATGAGCCATCTGGGTTTCAATTACATTCACACACTGTTTAAAATAATAATTTTGAAAATATTTGGCAATATGAACACAAGTTTGCAAAAAGATTAATTGAAGAAAGGCTGATTATAAAATTTGATCCAGGTACTAACATAGAAAGTTCTTTCTAAGATATATTAAATGAATAAAGGGATGTGCCAGACAGTAGATGTGGATGATGTCATTTTGAAAGAAAAAAATATATATATATAACAAAACAAAACCTAGGGTGAAGTCATGGAGACTTTTACTTTCAGCTCTAAAAGTTTTTATTGCTTTGAATTTTTACATCACATATATTCATATATCACTTCATTTTTTCAGCCCTCCCCGGCTTACCCCATATATCACTTATTTAATTAAATAATATAATTGTTATAGCAATGCAATAGCATAGATATATAAAATGATGTATGAATAGGGCAAAGCTTGGATAGCCTTCTGAAAGAATAGAAAAATGGATGTGCTAGGCTAGTAAAACCATTGCAAAGTCCCAATTTGTATTATTATTGTAATTTCACATGTGCAACAAATATGACTTTCCCTCACAAGCTATTCACATGAGGCACAGATTGGTTTCAAAAGCAATACAGTGGAACATGAAATAAAAAGTCACCCGGGGCTTTGAGGATCGAGAGATCAGACAAGTACAGCCTCAGTTGGGAGCAAAGTTGGCAGAGACTACCTGGGTAGTTTAAAACCAAATTATTTTAGCTGAACTCAGTGGAAAAGAAGCCAGCTCTCTCATTTCTTTTTCTTCTTCTTCTTCTTTCCCCCCGCCCCTTTCATCCTAGCACAGGATAAGAACCAGGAAGGTAGATCTTCCTCTGACCCTGCAATCCTGTCCATGCAGAACCCTGGGCCTCAGCC